>NW_019154150.1:15314542-15330627 GCF_002288905.1 Enhydra lutris kenyoni
ACACACACACACACACACACACACACACACACACACACACACACACACAGCTTCTCTTCTCCTTTCTCCAAGCACATTTATATTATTATTTGGGGGTTAGATTAACATGCAGTGTAAATATTATGACTATGTAATCGCTGATCTCAATCAAGCCATGTCATAGAATATGATTCCTTTCCCTTTCCTGTACAACTTTTCCCCTTCTCTCTTCAAAATGTGGTTCCTTTGGCTTCTCGGTGCCTATCGCTTCTGTGTCCCCAAACCCTGCCATAAGGGTAACTCTCCTTCTCATAAATGCACACACAACGGGTGTCCCATCATCTCCCTCTTGGCGGTGTCTCTCCAGAACCCTCACTCACCTCTGGAGTGGTTGACTTCCCCCAGCTGTCATGGTGGGATCTCCCACCCTCCTGAGGACTCCCTTTGCCAGTTCCTAGATGCACCTCCTGTTCCCCTGAGTCCTCTATCTTCCTCGATCTGTGCTTGCTCCCTCAATTTGGACGTGAAGTACGTCCTCCAGGGGCTTCCTGAGGAGGGGCTGATGGGCACGTGGAAAGCCGTGGCCAGGCCCGATGTGATTGGTCCTTCCCTAGTCTCGCAGGAGGCAGCAGACCTAGGGACCATCCTTACAGGGCTTCATCATCACCACCACTCGAGAGCAGGGTGGCAAGACGACCCTGGCATGCACCAAAGTGACGCCATCTCCCTTAAGGACACTTTGGCTTAAGAACAACCCCAGACCTACATTCCCTCTCACACTGCTGAGACCGGATCCCTTCAAGTTGACTGCCGAAAACTAACCTCTAGAAGGTTTATGTCTTAATGGACTACTTTTTTTTCTAATCCTGAAATGTAACTTCTCTTCAGGACCACTTCAGGGAATGAAATTCTGAAGATCTTGACTATTTTTATTCTACCCTCACATGGGGATGACTTCGTGTGGGCACAGAACCCTCGGTTAAAAATTGTTTTCCCCTCGGGATTTTATTTTATTTTTAAGATTTTGTTTATTTTGAGAGAGAGCACAAGAAGGGGAGGGGCTGAGAGAGAAGCAAGCTCCCTGCTGAGCAAGGAGTCCTCTGCGGGGCTCGATCCCAGGACTCCAGGATCATGACCTGAGCCGAAGGCACCCAGGCACCTTTCCCTCAGGGTTTTAGATGCCAGTGTTTCTGTTGGGAAGCCCGATCCTGTCTTGACCCCGATGCTGTGCAGGTGGCCTGCTTCTTGCTCTCTGAGGCCTTCAGGGCCTCTGCTCTGCCTCCAGCATTGGGAGCCGTCACAGCTAAGTCCCCGGTGTGGGTTTTTTCTCACCCAGTGAGCGCAGGACTCAGGGAGCCCTGTTGGTTCAGGAAACTTATCTGAATTACGCCTTTAACCGTCTGTCTCTGTTTTTCTCTGTTCTTCAGCTCCTGTCATTTAGATATTGGACCCCCTGGGCAGCTTCTCTCATTCTCTTACCCAGTATCATGGTCTTCATCTTTTTTCTTCTACTTTCTGGGAGATTTCCTCAAATGCGTTTTCCAAGCCTTCTGATGAGCACTACATTTCTGCCATTATAGTTTTCAATTTCCAAAAGTTCTTTGTTTCTCTGGGAGTTCCTTTTTTTTTTTTTTTTTTAAGATTTTATTTATTTATTTGACAGAGAGAGAGAGAACACAAGCAGGCAGAGAGGCAGAAGCAGGCTCCCCACGGAGCAGAGAGCCCAATGCGGGGCTCGATTCCAGGACCCTGGGATCATGACCTGAGGTGAAGGCAGAGGCTTAACCCACTGAGCCACCCAGGCACCCCAGGAAGTTCCTTTTTTACAGCATGTTTCCCTTTATTATGTAAGGATCTTTCTGATATTATTACTAGCAATTTGTGACTTTTTTCTGCTTCCAACTATTTTTTATCTTTGTTGCCTCTAATTTCCTTTCCTTTCACTTGTTTTTTATGAGACTTTTTTAGAATGAGATTTTCCTTAAATGTTGGGTGATCTTTGATCACTTTCCTCATGGAAATTTTTAGTAATAGGGGTACCTGTGTGGCTCAATCAGTTAAGCGTCTGCCTTCAGCTCAGGTCATGAACCCAGGGTGCTGGAATCGAGCCTCATGTCAGATTCTCTGCTCAGTGGGCTGTCTGCTTCTCTTCCCTCTGCCCCTCCCCCCAACTCATGCTGTCTCTCTCTTTCACTCTCTCTATCGTAAATAAATGAGTAAAATCTTTTTTTAAAAGATTTTATTTATTTATTTGACAGACAGAGAGCCCAAGTAGGCAGAGAGGCAGGAGAGAGAGAGAGAGAGGGAAACAGGCTCCCTGCTGAGCAGAGAGCCCAATGCGGGGGCTCTATCCCAGGACCGTGACATCATGACCTGACCTGAAGTCAGAGGCTTAACCCACTAAGCCAACCAGGTGCCCAAAATCTTCTTTTAAAAAAGAAGTTTTTATTGCAATTAGAGTCATACACAGCCATAAGAAATGATACAGAGAAACCTCTTTTTAAAAATTTTTTAAAATTATTTTTAAATTTTTTTTATTTTTTATTAACATTATCACAGCACTCACCATAGCACATACCTTCCCCAGTGTCCATAACCCAACTACCCTCTCCCTACCCCCCTCCCCCAGGCAACCCTCAGTTTGTTTTGTGAGATTAAGAGTCTCTTATGGTTTGTCTCCCTCCCAATCCCATCTTGTTTCATTTCAGAGAAATCTCTTATACGTTGTACCTAGTTTCCCCCAATGATAACGTTTTGCACAACTAGTACAATACCACAACCAAGACATCGACAGTCACATTCCACCAATCTTATCCAGATTTCCCATTTTACTTGTTCTCACTGGTGTGTGTATTCACTTCTTAGAATTTTATCACACATGTATATTCACATATACACCACCACCATGGTGACAGAACATTCCAGAACCATGGGCTTCTATCTCTTGCCCTTTTTGCCCTCTTATAACTATACACAACCCCCTCTCTGTCCCTAAGCACTGGCAACCACTGATGTGGTGGTTGTCATTTAAAAATTTTTATCGTTTCAAAATGTTATATTAATGTGTATGGTATCTTTTGGGATTGACTTTTTTCACTCAGCCTAATTGCCTGGAGATTGACCCAAGTGACTGTGTATATCAATAGCTCATTCTTTTGTATGGCTGAGTAGTATTCTACAGTCAGTATGTCCTACATTGATCTGCTGAAGGAGAACAAGGCTGCTTCTCATATTTTGCTATTACTCATAAAGCTGCTATGAGTATTCCCGCATAGGTTTTGTATGAACGTAAGTGTTACTTTCTCGGGGATAAATGCCGCAGAGGACAATTGCTGGGTTATGTAAATAGTTGCTTGTTTAGTTTTATCAGAAACCGCCAAAGTATTTTTTTGTGAGGCTGTACCACTTTGCACCCCCACTAGCAATGTGTGAGGGATACAGTTTCTCTTCATTTTCACCAGCATTTGGGTGTTGTCACGATTTTTTATTTTAGATGCTCTGACAGATGTGCAGTGACATGGTGGTTTTAATTTGGATTTCCCCGGTGAGTAATGATATCGGACATCTTTTCAGAGATGGTTTGCCATCTGTACATCATCTTGGATGAAATATCAGTTTGGATCTTCTGCCTATTTTCCAGCTGCATTGTTGGTTTTCTTTTTTACTGTTGAGTTTTGAGATCTGCTTGTGCGTCTAGATATTGCAAATACTTTCTCCCAGTCCACAGCGTGTCTCTCCAGCCTCTTCCCATGGGCTTTTGCAGATCATAAGTTTTGTATTTTGATGAGGTCTGACTTATCAAATTCTCCTTTTATGGATCATCCTTTTGGTATTGGGTCTAAGAACTCTTTCTCTAGCCAAATGCCAAAGCTACTCTCCAGTCGTTGGTCCCCCCTCTCAAAGTTTAGGTTTTATTCACATTTTTAATTTTTTAAAAAGATTTTATTTATTGATCTGACAGAGGGAGAGCGAGCATGCAAGTAGGGTGAGCAGCGGGGGGAGAGGGAGAAGCAGACATGCCGCTGAGCAATGAGCCCAATATAGGACTCGATCCCAGGACCCCAAAATCATGACCCGAGCTGAAGATAGATGCTTAACCAACTGAGCCACCCAGACACCCCTTGTTTCACACTTTTTAAAAAAGATTCTCACTTACTTTATTCTTTAGGAGCCAACTCTAGTCGTGGGACCAACAGTGCTATAGTTTTCTTTTTTAATTGTGGTAAAATACACATAACATAAAAGTCACCATCTTAACCCTTTTTAAGTGTACAGTCAGTGGCAGCAAGTACATTCACACTGTTGTATAACCAACCACCCACAGAACTCTTTTCATCTCGTAAAACTGAAACTCTGTACCCATGAAACCCGAACTCCCTACGCTCCCCCAGGCCACCACCAAGCCCTCACAACCACCATTTTACTTTCTGCCTCCATGATTTTGACTATGCTAGATACCTCACATTCGTGGAATCATACAGTATTTGTCTTTTTCTGACTGTCTTATTTCACTTACTATAATGTCCTCAAGGTTCACCCATGTTGTGGCATGTGTCAGAATGTCCTTCCCTTTTAAGGCTGAGTAATGTTCCATTGTGTATAAACTATATTTTATTTTTCCATTCATCCATGTGGACATGTGGGCTGCTTCCATCTTTTGGTTGTTGGGAATCATGCTGCAATTCACATGGGTATACCTGTTTTTAAGACCTTCGGGTCTATAACCAGAAGTGGATTGCTAGAGCATATTGTAATTGTATTTTTAATTTTTTGATGAACCACCATGCTGTTTTTCATAGTGTCAGTGTCTGTACCATTTTACATTCCCACTAACAGTACAGAGAGTTCCAATTTCTGCACACCTCCACCAACACCTGTTTGTTAGTTTAGTTTGTTTGTTTTTAAATAGTAGCCATTCTAATGGGTGAGATGGTGTCTTGTGGTGATAAGTGGTGTTGAACAGCTGTTCATGTGCTCGTGGGCCTTTTGCACACCTTTTCGGGAAAAGGTTGAGGCAAGTCCTTTGCCCATTTTTAAAAAGATTTTATTTTTAAGTAATCTCTACACCCAACATGGGGCTTGAACTCACAACCCTGAGAACAAGAGTCACACACTCTACCAACTGAGCCAGCCAGGCACCCCTATTTGCCCATTTTTAAAATCAGGTTGTCTGTTTCATTGTCATTGTTGACTCTTGGGCCTTCTTATATTTTTTGGGTATTAAAACTGTATATGATTTACAAATATATTCTACTATCCCATGGTTGCCTTTTCTGTCAATTGTGTTCTTCCATGTACAGAATTGTTAAATCTTTATATAGTTCAATCTGGTTTTTTTCTTTTTCGCCTATGCTTTTGGTGTTGTATCCAAGAAATTGTCAGATCTGATGTCATGAAGTTTCACCCATATTTTCTTCTAAAAGCTTTCTAGTTTTTGCTCTTACATTTTGTGTTTATCTTTGGTTCTAAGACAAGGGTCCAACTTCATTCTTTTGGGTATGGATATCTGATTCTCTGAACACCAGTTGTTGAAAAGAATATTTCTTTTCCTCATTGAATGGTTTTGGTACTTTTGCCACCAATCATTTGACCATATATGTGAGAGTTTATTTCTGGGCCCTCTGTGCTGTTCCACTGGTCTCTATGTCTGTCTTTATGCCAGGACCACACAGTTTTGATTACTTTAGGTTTATAGTTAAGTTTTGAAAAAAAAAATGTGTGAGACCTCCAACTTTGTTATTCTTTTTCAAGGTTGTTTAAGATGTTTTACATTTTAAGCCCGTGATCCATTTTGAGTTAATTTTTGTATAAAGTGTAAGATTAAGATTGAAAAAAATTTTTTCCACTTATGGATGTCTAATTGCTCCAGAACCATTGGTTGAAAAGTCTCTTTCCTCCATTGACTTGCTTTTGACCTTTGTCAAACATCAGTTGAACATTACCTGGATCTATTTCTGGGTCCTCTATTATGTTCCATTGATCTATGTGTCTGGTGCTCTGCCAATACCACACAATCCTGATGACTAGAGCCACATAGGAAGCCTTAATATCAGGTAGAGTGATTCCTCCCACTTCATTCTTCCTTGTCAAGATTGTTTTTACTATTCTAGGTCATGCACTGTTCTATACAAATTTTAGAATAAGCCTGTCTATGTCTATTAAAAATGTTTCCAGGACTTTCATAGGCATTGAATTAAACCTATAGTTCAGTTTGGGGAGAACTGACATCTTTACTGTGTAGAGCCTTGTAATCCATGAACATAGTATGTTTCTCCATTTATTTAGGTCTTCTATGATTTCTTTCATCAGCATTTTGTAATTTTCAGCATGGTTCTTATATGTGGTTTATTAGGAATATTCATAAATATTTCAATATCTTTGGAGTGATTATAAATAGCATTGCTTTAAATTTTGGTTTCTACATGTTCATTGTGAGTAGATGGAAATGCAGTTAATTTTTGTGGGTTGATCTCATATCCTCTGACATTGCTGAGGCCATTTATTAATTCCTAAAGGTCTTTTTTTTTTTTTTTTTTGTAGATTGCCTGGAATTATTTATCTTTCATTCCAGATAGTTTCACCAGATATAGAATTCACCACTGACAGTTCTTTCAGTTCTTGAAGAATGTTGTGCCACTTCTTTTTGGCCTCCACGGTATCTGATAAAAAATCCACCATCACTTGAATTAGGGTTCCCCTATAGGTAATGTGTTTTTTCCTTTCTGATTGCTTCCATGATTTTTTCTTTTGTCTTTAGTGCTTGGAAGTTTAATTATGATGTGTTTTGGCATGGATTTCTTTGGGTTTATCCCTGTTTGGGGTTTGCTCAGGCTATTGAATTTGCAGATTTGTGTCTTTCACCAAATTTTGGAAGTTTTCAGACTTTATTTCTTCAGTTATTCTTCCAGTCCCTCTCTCCTCTCCTCTGGGACTGTAATGATACAAATGGTGGATCTTTGGTTACTGTCTCATGGGTCCAAGATGCCATCCATTGTTTTTGTTTTTTGTTTTTTCACTCCACTCTCTCTCTGTTCTTTGGATTGGGTAAACCCTATTCACCTGTCCTCAAGTGGACTGATTTTATCCTCTGTCATCTTCCCCACCCTAGTGAGGCCATCCAGCAGGTCTTTATTTCTGTTACTGTATTTTTCAGTTCTATTATTTCCATCTGGCTCTTCTATATAACTTCTATTTCTTTACTGAGATTTTCCCCTTTTCCAAATTTATTTCAAGAGCATTGTACTGATTGCTGAACCATTTTTATGATAGTTGCTTTAAAATCCTTGCCAGAAAATGTCAACATCTGATTAATGTCACTGTTGGCATCAGCTGATGCTTTCTGCATTCAAGTAGTGATTTTCCTGGTTATTATTATGATGGGTAATTTTTTTTTTTTTACTGTACCCTGGACATTTTGGCTTTATGTTTAGAAGACTTCGGGTTCTATTTGGTTCTTTTTTTATAACAGGCGGTTGCCCTGTTTAGGTTTGGCATGCAGGTGCTGGCCTACTTTTGTGGGCTGAGGTTCCAACGACAATTTAATTTTCAGAGACTTTGCTGTGTTATTTTCACCTGCTTGGTTTATCTGGTGCTGCTGGGGCTCCCACCTGTTCCTGCTGCTGCTGCCAGAGAGAGCAGAAGGAGTTTCCCCAGGCCAGGTTGCCCAGGGTCCCTTGGCAGGGAGATGGGTCTCAGGCCAGGTATGGAAGGACAGTGCTTTCCCTGGCTGCTTGTTGTTAGTGGGCTTCTGACACACTCCCCTTGCTGGTGATGCTGCATTTGTTTGGTATTGTCATTGGGACTCCTGTTCAATTTGTGAGATAAATAAACCCACCCGGGTCATCCTTTGTTGGGTGTGTGTGAGGGAGACACCTGCTGCTGAGATGTTCCTTCATTTTAGATTCCCAAACCAATTAGTCATCCTTCTTCCACCTTTCTGAGTTACCCTTTAATTGCCTCTTGCGTATCTCCATGGTTTATCATTGTACTTAACAGAGAAGAATGGGGAGAAATGAGTCCCATACTGTGTAGGCCAGAAGTCATCTTTTCAATAATTTTTTTTATTATAGCACCAAAGAGCTCAGTGGCAGTCAGCCTTATAAACTTGGGGGCTTCACTTTACATGGGTCTCACTGTGTCTTTGAGGTCCCTTGATTACTGATATCTTTTTTTTCTTCTAGACTGTCAGAGGTCAGGGAAAGTTCTGGTTTCTACCCTGGGGAAGGACCACTGATGTGCGACTGTCCCAAACATAGAAAGACTTAGGAGATGTGAGGAGATCACCAAGAGTGACAAGTGTCTGCCACATATGGACATATAGCATGGCTACTCCAGCAAATACTCAGCAGCTGAGTCATCGCCCCACAAGCCCACGTCGGGGTGAGGCCTGTTCATGCATTGAGGGCAGCAGATGTTGTTGAATTTCTTGGTGCATTGGCAAGGTGTTCTCTGACCCTGGCGAAACGCGTGTAAATTTTCTCAAGATTTTCCCTTGGCCTTTTTCTTAAATAACCCTTGTGATGTGCTAAGATTCCTAATGAAGGCAGAACATGAGTGGGCAAACTCGCTGAAGCTCAAAATAGTTATCTGTGTGAAAGAAGTCAGAACAGACAGACAGACTCCATGATTCTGCTTATATAAAACTTTAGAAAATGCAAATGGATGACGGTGATGGAAAGTGGAATAGTGACTATCTAGGCTGGAGTTGTTGTGGGGAGAGTTGAGGGAGTGATTAAAGAAGGGCACAAGGACATGTGGCTGATGGATACATTCTTTAACTTGGTTGTGGTGCTGGTTTCATATATATATATATATATATAAAACTATATATATATATAGTTTCATGGGTATGTGTGTGTATATATCAAAACTTACCAAATTGTGGGATAATTGGGTGGCTCAGTCAGTTAAGCATTTGCCTTTGGCTCAGGTCATGACCAGGGGTCCTGGGATCGAGTCCCCCATAATTGGACTCCCTGCTCAGTGGGGAGTCTGCTTCTCCTTCTCCCTCTGTGGGCCTTCCAAACCCCATCATGCTCTATCTCTACCTCATGCTCATGCGCTCTTTTTCTCAAATAAATAAATAAAATCTTTTTTAAAAAACTTATCAAATTGTATACTTTAAGTACATGTAGTTAATTGTATGTCACTTCTGCCTCAACAAAGCTGTTTAAAAAAGAAACATGACAAGACTATTTGCTGGCCATCTAAATTTCAGTTTCTGTAAAAGGGGGTAAATAATATAATTTTGGGTAAGATTAAATGAGTAAAAATGAGGGGCGCCTGGGTGGCTCAACCAGTTAAGCATTTGCCTTTTGCTCAGGTCATGACCTGGGGTCCCGGGATGGAGTCTCCCATTGTTGGACTCCCTGCTCAGTGGGAAGTCTGCTTCTCCCTCCCCCTTTGCCCCTCCCCTTGTTTGTATGCTCTCTCTCTCAAATAAATAATCTTTAAAAAAAATAAATAAGTAAAAATTAAAAGGATGAAGTGAGATGACATTTTCCCTTGAGTCAACCAAAAGCCATGCAGTCATGCTCTGTCCCTCTCTACTGTACTCACATCCAATCCCTGGCTGGCTCTTTGGGTGACTACCAGAGTGGCTGGGGGCAGAGGTGAAACAGGATCAGCCATGAGTTGGTGACTAGATAGTTGCTGAAATGGGGAGGTGGGTACATGTTAAACTGGCATATTATTCTCTTTACTTATGGATATGTTTGCATTTCTCATAACTATAAACAATAAACAGTGGCACTCCATTTCACTGAAGGGAAAAACTGGCCCAAGTGGCCCTACATGATGCCCCCACCCTAATCCCCTGTCCTTTTCTCCTCCTACTCACCTCTTCATTCATTGTTCCAGCCCTACTGGAACCTGCCAGGTACACTCCTGCCTCAGGGCCTTTGCTCAAGCTGTACCCCACCCCCCAACCCAGAATCCTCCTATCCCATGGTTTGAACCTGCTCAAATGGCATCCTCTCAGTGAGTTCATCCTGACTGTTCCACTAAAATTATTACCACTACCACCTGTCCTTTTCCATGACCCCTTCTCTGCTACTTGTCATCAGCAGTTACTATCATCTAACATCCTGTGTAACTACTTGTTGCTGACTCTCCCCATGACTTGGGCTGAATGTAAGTACCATAAAAACAGGAATTCCTGCCTGATGTGTTCACTGTTGAATCCTCAGCACTGAACAGAGTGCACAGCAGGTTCTCGATGAATGAATGAATGAGCTACATATAAATACGCTAGTGGAATGCCTGGGAGGGAGTGAACACTACGGGAGTCATCATAATCTAAAAATATGTCATTGAGTCACCTGATAAACATAAGTTAATTGTTCCGTATATACTTTCTGTCCTGGTCTTTGGGAAATGAAACAACCGCTAATTTTTGTTGTTGTTGTTAATTAGTGGGAAGCAATATGGTAGGGAGGGATTCCCACAAATCTTCGGAGGTGAGCACATCTGCTTTGAATCCTGACGTGGGCTCTTGCCAGCTATGTGACCTGACCAACTTGCTCAGCCCCTTAGAGCCTGATTTCGTCACTGATGGTCCCTGTTGGAAATGGTTTGCAGTCGGGGCTGGGCTGGAAGCCCTGGGGTGAGATTTGACCCCTTCTGAAAGAGGAACAGGACCACCTCCAGAACCTGTCCAGCGGCTGCCTCTCTTAGACCTGTTGGTGGGGTGAGCAAACGATGGTTGAAGGCATTGCTCACAGGGGGACAGGCAGTGACATCTCTGAGATCACAAAAGGGGAGGTGATTCAGACCTGGGCCATCTTTTGGTCTCCTCTCCAATCCCTCCACCCACCAAGCCCGAGGTTATAAACAAGTGACTCAGAGGAATGATGGGAGAATGCCCCATAACAGTTCACACTAGTGTCCTGGGGGCTAAATTTAACCCACAGCTGCAATTTCTGGCACTTTGGGAACAAGTTAATCTTGGTGGCTGCGGCTGATTTTGTGTGTGTGTGTGTGTGTAGTGGGGGAAGGGTGGTAAGTCCAGAGAAGGCTGGGCATCAGTACTGGCTACCCTGGGCCTTTACCCTGACACCTCTTTGGTGGTAGACAGGGTGCAAGGGCCCCAAGGCCAAGGTAGGCTCTGATCAAGCTTATATGGATCAAGAACAGTGAGCATAGACAGCTATCTTGCAATATTAAACTCTTAGAGTGTTACCTTTTGAACAATAGACTCCAGGCTGTCCCTCCCCTAGAATGTTAAAACCCTGGGAATTTAAGTACCTAGAATAGTTGAATCCTAGGAAATTACTTTCTTAGCATGTCTAACACCTTGCAATGTTAAAACCCTGTGACATTGTATTCCCAGGAACACTGAACCTCAGCAGAGCTGAGGCCCTTAGACTCTAATTCATGAAACTCCCCATTGTGTAGAAAGGGAAACTGAGGCTCAACAGAGCAATGTGACCTGTGCAGGCCCTCAGAAAAGTAGTGACCAAGTTTATCCTAAAGCACCTTCTTGCTTTCTTGCACAGTCTAAGGAGGGTCTCAGATTTGGAGTAGGAAGGGGTAAGGTCTTCCCATTTTAAAGGTACGGCAACAAGGTCTCCAATGAGTGAATGCCTTTCCAAGTTCATTGAACAGGAAACCCAAGCACACTATATCCAGGGATGGCTGGGATGAGATATACTCAGGGAGGAACACAGAAGCACCCAGACAGAAAGGCCCAGGAGGCATGAACGAAGGGAGATCCTGGGGGAAGGACACTGATGCTTCTCTCTCCCTGGACTGAGGGGCAGAGCTTGGGTCAACCCCTCCCCTCAGGGGCATTGCCTGACCAAGGAATGTAGTCAAGGCCTTGCTGTGCTCCATTTAGAAATGAGGCAGTGAGGCTCTCATAGGCCCAAATTCCCCACCCCTGTCCCATAAGCGCCCGGAGCTGAGTCAAGGCCACTCTGGGAGGGGTCCTCTGCCCAGCTGTCCCCTCCGTGTCATGTGCAGGAAGCCAGGCAGCTCGCCTTACAGAGCCCTGTCCACCTCTATATATAGCCCCGCGAAGACAGCTGCGTAGACGAAGAGTGACCCAGAAGGGAAGCAGGGGAATAGAAAGAGGAGGCCCCGGCCAGACAGCAGCACCCCCAAGCCACTCACCATGACGCTGGGCTTGGAGCAGGCGGAGGAGCAGCGTCTGTACCAGCAGACGCTCCTGCAGGATGGGCTCAAGGACATGCTGGACCACGGCAAGTTCCTCGACTGTGTGGTGCGGGTGGGTGAGCGCGAATTCCCATGCCACCGCCTGGTGCTGGCTGCCTGCAGCCCCTACTTCCGCGCGCGCTTCCTGGCCGAGCCCGAGCACGCGGGCGAGTTGCGCCTGGAGGAGGTGTCCCCGGACGTGGTGGCGCAGGTGCTGCACTACCTGTACACGTCGGAGATCGCGCTGGACGAGGCGAGCGTGCAGGACTTGTTCGCCGCGGCGCACCGCTTCCAGATCCCGTCCATCTTCACCATCTGCGTGTCCTTCCTACAGAAGCGCCTGTGTCTCGCCAACTGCCTGGCTGTCTTCCGCCTGGGCCTCCTGCTCGACTGCGCACGCCTGGCCGTGGCCGCCCGCGACTTCATCTGCGCGCGCTTCTCGCTGGTGGCGCGCGACGCCGACTTCCTCGGGCTCTCGGCCGACGAGCTCATCGCCATCATTTCCAGTGACGGCCTCAATGTGGAGAAGGAAGAGGCCGTGTTCGAGGCGGTGATGCGGTGGGCGGGCAGCGGCGACGCCAAGGCGCAGGAGGAGCGCCAGCGGTCGCTGCCCACCGTCTTCGAGAGCGTGCGCTGCCGCCTGCTGCCGCGGGCCTTTCTGGAGAGCCGCGTGGAGAAACACCCTCTCGTGCGTGCCCAGCCGGAGCTGCTGCGCAAGGTGCAGATAGTGAAGGACGCACACGAGGGCCGCCTCACCGTGCTGCGCAAGAAGAAGAAGGACAAGGGGAAGGAGGCAGCTGGGGCCAAGGCCGCTGACAAGAGCGCGGGCGAAGCCAAGGCGGAGGACGAGGAGGAGGAGGCGGAACGCATCCTACCTGGGATCCTCAATGACACTCTGCGCTTTGGCATGTTCCTGCAGGACCTCATCTTCATGATCAGTGAGGAGGGGGCTGTGGCCTATGATCCGGCAGCCAACGAGTGTTACTGTGCCTCCCTCTCCACCCAGATCCCCAAGAACCATGTCAGCCTCGTGACCAAGGAGAACCAGGTCTTTGTGGCTGGGGGCCTCTTCTACAACGAGGACAGCCAAGAGGACCCCATGAGTGCTTACTTCTTGCAGGTGCCTGCCCAGCCCTGGGAGGGGCAGCCAGTGCCGGTTCTGGGAACGGGGGTCAGCTTTGGGGCCTGTGAGAGACTTGTGTCTACTTGTTGGGGTGCCACTGTGTCTAAGATGAGATGTAGACCAGAGAGGTTGACTGACAGCCACTTACCTGAAGGTTGAAGACAGTTCTAGTCAACTGACAATTAGTATAACACTGATGTCTCAGTTTCAGGGGCATGTGAGCCCCAGGGAGGTCTAGTATGTTGGAGGCCCTCTCTCTGCACAGGGATTGGGATCAGGCAAAGTGAGGAGGAGGAGCAAGTCAGTGGAAGGGTCTGGGGCAGGACCTTGGCATGAGGCCAGGACTGGAGTATAGGATAAGAGTGTCCTATACACAGGTACCATCCTGCCTAGTCTTCTCACCGTACAGATGAGAAAACTGAGGCCCAGAAAGGACCAGTAGAGTCGGGTGACCAGTCCAAGTCGTAGGGTGCTGCGGGATCTCAGAGGGCAGACGTGGTTTCCTGGTGACTGACCATGTAGTTTTGGGTCTTGCCATTTGGGTGGAATTTGGACACATGAAGGGAAGTTAGGGTGTTTCTGCCTGAGGAATGGTGAGCAAGGGACACGAATTGGAATGAGCCTAGTGAGTGGTGTGCTTGGTGAGGCCTGACCAAGTGTAGAGAAGGTTGAGGGGCAACTAGGCATGGGGGGGGCAGGGAGGGAAGGGGGCAACTCCAGCAGTTTCCAAGGTATTTCGTGGGCATTGTTTATTTTCTCTGGGCCTCAGTTTGTAACTGGGGATATTATTCTTCCTGCTTGATAAGGTTGTGTGAAGGTTATAGATGGTTAGAAAGTGTCCATCGGCACATTGCTCCCTCAGAAAGCTGAGCCACAGATATGGTTGTAAGACTGTGGAGGTGTAACAGGGTGTCAGACTTTTGGGGATGGTTGGTAGAGCTGTACAGTTTTCTGTACAGTGGGGTTGGGTGGAAAACGGAGGGCAGGCAGGCCTCAGTTCCCGAGTTGTACTGGGGAAGGGACATGGCTCTGCGTGGGGGGCCCCATTGGTGCCGTGATGTGGTCTCTGGGCTCCCATCTCCGGGGGCCCTCCGTGGTTCTCATCCTGGGGGGAGGTTAGGGTACTGCCTCCAGGGATGGCCTCCAGGCTGCGCTGGCCTTACCTGGAGACCTGGCCTCGTCTGTGACCCAGGGTGGCGGGGCTGTGCTGTGCTGGGCTGGGCTGGGAGAGTAGGGGGTGTGGGGCCGGTGGCTGACTGGACGCCTGACCCGCAGTTTGACCACCTGGACTCCGAGTGGCTGGGGATGCCGCCGCTGCCCTCGCCGCGCTGCCTCTTCGGCCTGGGAGAGGCTCTCAATTCCATCTACGTGGTCGGCGGCCGAGAGCTCAAGGACGGCGAGCGCAGCCTAGACTCGGTCATGTGCTACGACCGTCTGTGAGCCGGGGCCCGGGGCGGGGTTAGAGGGGCGCGGCTGGAGCCAAAGCCAAAGCCCGCGACTGAGAGCGGGGGCTGGGGGCGGGGTTGAGGGGCCCTGGGGCGGGGCCCGGGGGCGGGGTTGAGAGGACGGCGGGGGCCAAAACCAGAGCCCGGGGCTGCGGGCTGGGGCTGGGGGCGGGGTTGAGGGGCCCTGGGGCGGGGTTGAGGGGCCCGGGGGCGGGGTTGAGGGGCCCAGGGCAGGGTTGAGGGGCACCGCGGCGGCCCGAGCCAGGGCCAGGGCCAGGGCCAGAATCCCGGGCTGCGGGCGGAGGCGGATTTGGGTAGGGCAGAGCGGTGGGCCGCTGTGTGGGAGCGGGGGCCCGAGAGGTGCCGGTAATACATCGGGTGTACCCCGGATATGTGTTGGGTGTGTGGGTGAATGCAGAGGCAGGGACCCAGCGCACTTCTGAACCGGGCGCTCGCCCGACTCCGGTCTCCTCCAGGTCGTTCAAATGGGGCGAATCGGATCCGCTGCCTTACGCCGTGTACGGCCACGCGGTGCTCTCCCATATGGACCTGGTCTACGTCATTGGCGGCAAAGGCAGTGACAGGTGAGGCTCGGGACTGGCGCGAGGGCAGGAGCAGGGTTGTAGGTCAGAGCGGGAGCACAGTCTCCCCAGGCTGTCGGGGATTTGTGCGGGCTGCCTGGGCAAGGCGTCCGGAGCGGATGAACCAGAGGAGCGGCGCTGTGTTCAGGCTTCCTCCCTCTCACTTACTGTCCTCCATCCCCCAGGAAGTGCCTGAAGAAGATGTGTGTCTACGACCCTAAGAAGTTCGAGTGGAAGGAGCTGGCACCCATGCAGACTGCCCGCTCCCTCTTCGGGGCCACCGTCCACGATGGCCGCATTTTTGTAGCCGCTGGGGTCACAGACACGGGGCTGACCAGTTCAGCTGAAGTGTACAGCATTACAGACAACAAGTATGGCTGTTTCCTGCCCCTTTCCCTAGGCAGCCAGGGACCAAGGGCCCCACTGTGACTGCCTGGCTGTGTGACTTTGGACCTGTTGGCTCGCTCTGTGATGGCCCTGGCAGGAACCATGGTTGCTGCCCCTGGACATCAGCACAAAAGTAGCCTCTCTCTCCTGATCAGCCATGAGGGGGGCATCCCCCACAATTTGGGGCCAGGGTTAGGGCCAGCCTGGTCTGCAGGAGACAGTTCCCAGGAGTGTGGGGGGAGATGCCTGGTTCCTTGTTTAGAGAGTCATACTGGGCAGGAGTCTGGTGCTGGGCGGTCAGGGGAAAACTGAGCTGGCAGTCCACCTGGACTTGGCCAGCAAAAGGGATGGTGGGAGAAGGATGCCCCAGGCCAAGGAAAGTTGGTGCCAAGGCAGTTAGGAGGAAAAAGGCAGGCG